>NC_086333.1:599017-604502 GCF_032445375.1 Bacillus rossius redtenbacheri | reverse complement strand
GCAATTAGGCAGTTAATAAGGCAGGCAATTAGACAGGCAATTAAGTAGGTATTAGGCTGTTTATTAAGCAGGCAATTAGACAGTTAATTAGGTAGGTAATTAGGCTGTTAATTAGGCAGGCTATTAGGCAGTTAATAAGGCAGGATATTAGGCAGTTAATTAGGCAGGCAATAGGAAGTTATTTCGGCAGGCAATTAGACAGGCAATTAGGTAGGTATTAGGCTGTTTATTAAGCAGGCAATTAGACAGTTAATTAGGTAGGTAATTAGGCTGTTAATTAGGCAGGCAATTATGCAGTTACTTAGGCAGGCAATTAGGAAGGCAATTAGGCAGGCAATTAGGCATGCTAGTAGGCAGTTAATTAGGCAGGCAATTAGGCAGATAATTAGTAAGGCAAAAAGGCATGCAATTAGGCAGGCAATTTGGCAGATAATTAGGCAGTAAATTAGGCAGGCAATTAGGCAGGCAATTAAACAGTCAATTAGGCAGGCAATTTGGCAGAAAATAAGGCAGGCAATTAGGCAGAATATTAGGCAGTTAATAAATCGGGCAATTAGGTAGTTACTTAGCCCTTAAATTAGGAAGGCAATTAGGCAGGCAATTAGACAGGCAGACAATTAGGCAGGCAAATAGGCAGGTAGGCAATTAGGTAGGCAATAAGGCAGACAATTAGGCAGGCAATTAGACAGCCAATTAGGCAGGCAATTCGGCAGGCAATTCGGCAGGCATTTGAGCAGTTAATTAGGCAGGCAATTAGGCAGGAAATTAGGCAGTTAATTAGGCAGGCAATAAGGCAGTTAATTATGCAGGCAATAAGACAGGCAGACAATTAGGCAGGCAAATAGACAGGCAATTAGGTAAGCAATTAGGCAGTTAATCAGGCAGGCAATTAGGCAGGCATTTAGGCAGTTTATTAGGCAGACAATTAGACAGGCAATTAGGCAGGCTTTAGGCAGTTTATTAGGCAGGTAATTAGACAGGTAATAAAATAGGTAATTAGGCTGGTAATTAAGGAGGCAATTAGACAGTTAATTAGGCAGGGAATAAGGCAGTTAATTAGGCTGGCAATTAGGCAGGCAATTAGAAAGGCAATAGGCAGGCTATTAGGCAGTTAATTAGGCAGGCAATTAGGCAGTTAATTAGGCAGGCAATCAGACAGTTAATTAGGCAGGCAATTAGGCAGGCAATTAAGCCGGCAATTAGGCATTTGAATAGGCAGGCAATTAGGCAGTTTATTAGACAGGCAATTATGCAGGCAATTAGGCAGGCGATTTGGCAGTTAATAAGGCATGCAATTAGGCAGTCAATTCAGCTGTCAATTAGGCAGGCAATTAGGCAGGCAATTCGGCAGGCATTTAAGCAGTTAATAAGGCAGGCAATTAGGCAGGCAATTAGGCAGGCAATTAGGCTGTTATTGGGCAGGCAATTAGGCAGTTAATTAGGCAGGCAATTAGGCAGGCAATTAGGCTGTTATTAGGCAGGCAATTATGCAGTTAATTAGGCAGGCAATTAGGCAGGCAATTAGGCAGGAAATTAGGCAGGCAATTAGGCAGGCAATTAGGCAGTTGATAAGGCAGGCAATTAGGTAGGCAATTAGGCAGTTAGTTAGGCAGGCAATTAGGCAGGCAATTAGGCTGTTATTAGGCAGGCAATTATGCAGTTAATTAAGCAGGCAATTAGGCAGGCAATTAGGTAGGAAATAAGGCAGGCAATTAGGCAGAGAATTAGGCAGTTGATAAGGCAGGCAATTAGGTTGGCAATTAGGCAGTTAATTAGGCAGGCAATTAGGCAGGAAATTAGGCATGCAATTAGGAAGGCCATTTGGCAGTTTATTAGGCAGGCAATTAGGCAGTTTATTAGGCAGGCAATTAAGCAGGTAGTTAGGCAGTTAATTAGGCAGGCAATTTGGCAGCTAATTATACTGGCAAGTACGCAGTTATTAGACAGGCAATTAGGCAGGCAATTAGGCAGTTAATTAGGCAGGCAATCAGGCAGTTAATTAGGCAGGCAATAAGGCATGCAATTAGGCATTCAATTTGGCAGATAATTAGGCAGTAAATTAGGCAGGCAATTAGGCAGGTATTTAGGCAGGCAATTAGGTAGGCAGTTAAGCAGTTAATTAGGCAGGCAATTAGGCTGTTATTAGGCAGGCAATTTAGGCAGTTAATTAGGCAGGCAATTAGTCAGGCAATTAGGCAGGCAATGAGAAGGCAATAAGGCAAGCAATTAGGCAGTTAATTAGGCAAGCAATTAGGCAGTTAATTAGGCAGTCAATTAGGCAGGCAATTAGGCAGGCAATTAGGCAGGCAATTCGGCAGTCATTTAAGCAGTTAATTAGGCAGGCAATTAGACAGGTAGGTAATTAGGCAGGCAATTAGGCAGGCAGGCAATTGGGCATGCAATTAGGCAGGCAATAAAGCATACAGGCAATTAGGCAATCTATTAGGCAGGCAAGTAGCAATGCAATTAGCAGGCAATAGGCATTTAATTAAGCATGCAATTAGGAAGGCATTTAGGCAGTTAATTAGGCAGACAATTAGGCAGGCAGGATTTAGGCAGGCAGGAAATTAAGCAGTTAATAAGGCAGGCAGGCAAATAAGTAGGCAATTATGCAGGCAGGCAATTAGGCAGGTAGGCAATCAGGCAGGCAATAAGGCAGGCAATTAGGCAGGCAATGAGACAGTTAATTAGGCAGTCAATAAGGCAGTTTATTAGGCAGGCAATTAGATAGGCAATTAGGCAGGCAATTGGCAGTTAATTAGGCAGGCAAATAAACAGGTAGGCAATAAGGCAAGCAATTAGGCAGGTAATTAGGCAGGCTAACAAGGCATTTAATTAGGCAGTTAATTAGGCAGGAAAATAGGCATGCAATTAGACAGGTAATTAGGTAGGCTATAAGGCAGTTAATTAGTCAGTTTATTAGGCAGGCAATTAGGCTGTTAATTAGGCAGGCAATTAGGCAGTTAATTACGCAGGCAATTAGACAGGCAATTAGGTAGGTAATTAGGCTGTTTATTAAGCAGGCAATTAGACAGTTAATTAGGTAGGCAATTAGGTAGGCAATTAGGTAGGCAATAAGGCAGGCAATTAGGCAGGCAATTAGGCAGTTAATTAAGCAGGCAATTAAACAGGCAATTAGGCAGGCTATTAGGCAGTTAATTAGGCAGGCAATTCGCAGTTTATTAAGCAGGCAATAAGACAGGCAATTAGGTATTTAATTAGGCTGTTTATTAAGCAGGCAATTAGACAGTTAATTAGGTAGGCATTTAGGTAGGCAATTAGGCAGGAAATTAGGCAGGATATTTGAAAGGCAATTAAGCAGGCAATTCGGCAGGCAATTCGGCAGGCATTTGAGCAGTTAATTAGGCAGGCAATTAGGCAGGAAATTAGGCAGTTAATTAGGCAGGCAATTAGGCAGTTAATTATGCAGGCAATTAGACAGGCAGACAATTAGGCAGGCAAATAGACAGGCTATTATGTAAGCAATTAGGCAGTTAATCAGGCAGGCAATTAGGCAGTTAATTATGCAAGCAATTAAACAGGCAATTAGGCAGGCTATTAGGCAGTTAATTAGGCAGGCAATAAGGCAGTTAATTAGGCAGGCAATTAGACAGGCAATTAGGTAGGTATTAGGCTGTTTATTAAGCAGGCAATTAGACAGTTAATTAGGTAGGTAATTAGGCTGTTAATTAGGCAGGCAATTATGCAGTTAATTAGGCAGGCAATTAGACAGGCAATATGCAAGCTTTTAGGCAGTTAATTAGGTAGTTAATTCGGCTGTTAATTAGGCAGGCAATTATGCAGTTAATTAGGCAGGCAATTAGTCAGGCAATTAGGTAGGTAATTAGGCTGATAATTAAGCAGGCAATTTGGCAGTTAATTAGGCTGGCAAATAAACAGTTAATTAGGCAGGCAATTAGACAGGCAATTAGGTAGGTAATTAGGCTGTTTATTAAGCAGGCAATTAGACAGTTAATTAGGTAGGCAATTAGGTAGGCAATTTAGGCAGGCAATTAGGCAGGCAATTAGACAGGCAATAGGGCAGGCATTTAGACAGGCAATTCGGCAGGCAATTCGGCAGGCAATTTGGCAGGCAATTAGACAGGCAATTAGATAGGTAATTAGGCTGTTAATTAAGCAGGCAATTAGACAGTTAATTAGGCGGGCAATTAGGCAGTTAATAAGGCAGGCAAATGGCAGGCAATTCGGAAGTTAATTAGGCAGGCAATCAGGCAGTTAATTAGGCAGGCAATTAGGCAGATAATTAGTTGGTAATTAGGCTGTTAATTTAGCAGGCAATTAGGTAGTTAATTAGGCAGGCAATTAGACAGGCAATTAGGTAGGTAATTAGGCTGTTATATAAGCAGGCAATTAGACAGTTAATTAGACAGGCAATTAGGCAGGCAATAAGTCAGGCAATAGGCAGGCTATTAGGCAGTTAATTTGGCTGGCAATTAGTCAGTTAATTAGGCAGGCAATTAGGCAGGAAATTAGACAAGCAATAGGCAGGCTATTAGACAAGCAATTAGGTAGGTAATTAGGCTGTTATATAAGCAGGCAAATAAACAGTTAATTAGGCAGTTAATTAGGCTGGCAATTACACAGTAAATTAGGCAGGCAATTAGGCAGGCAATTAGACAGGCAATTAGGCAGGCAATTCGGCAGGCAGTTCGGCAGTAATTTGTTTGTTAATTAGGCAGGCAATTAGGCAGGAAATTAGGCAGGCAATTAGGCAGGCAATTAGGCAGTTAATTATGCAGGCAATTAGACAAGCAGACAATTAGGCAGGCAAATAGACAGGTAATTAGGTAAGCAATTAGGCAGTTAATCAGGCAGGAATTTAAGCAGGCAATTAGGCAGGCAATTAGGCAGTTAATTAGGCACGCAATTAAACAGGCAATTAGGCAGGCTATTTGGCAGTTAATTAGGCAGGCAATTATGCAGTTAATTAGGCAGGCAATTAGGCTGTTAATTAGGTAGGTAATTAGTCAGTTAATTAGGCAGGCAATTAGGCAGGAAATTAGACAAGCAATAGGCAGGCTATTAGACAAGCAATTAGGTAGGTAATTAGGCTGTTATATAAGCAGGCAATTAAACAGTTAATTAGGCAGTTAATCAGGCAGGCATTTCGGCAGGCAATTAGGCAGGCAATTAGGCAGTTAATTAGGCATGCAATTAAACAGGCAATAAGGCAGGCTATTAGGCAGTCAATTAGGCAGGCAATTAGACAGTTAATTAGGCAGGCAATTAGACAGGCAATTAGGTAGGTAATTAGGCTGTTAATTAAGCAGGCAGACAGTTAATTAGGTAGGTAATTACTCTGTTAATTAGGCAGGCAATTATGCTGTTAATAAGGCAGGAAATTAGTAAGGCAATTAGGCAGGCAATTAGGCAGGCTAGTAGGCAGTAAATTAGGCAAACAATTAGGCAGTTAATTAAGCAGGCAATTAGGCAGTTAATAAGGCAGGCAATCAAACATTTAATT